>NC_051136.1:4621965-4647375 GCF_014839805.1 Manduca sexta
TTCCTTTGAATTCTCCGCAAGATCAATGTTCAATTAAACTAAGTGTTCATTACATTAAGGTATACGTTCCACACGTTTGCAAATTGTACAAATACGTACAATTAATCATGCGATGGCAAGACGTCCTTCGTTTGCCCTAAGGACCTTTCGCCAAAGACTGCTATCAAATGAAGCGTTTGCTATAATTTTGTTTCTGTCATCCACAGTCCCCAGTGTGATATTCATTCCATTTATCTTAGATAGTTTGGTTGCAAATGTAAAGTTATATTATTCATTATCGTAAATTTATCTCTTAGTTTTACGACTTTGAATCCAAAGTTGATTGCTCTCGGCTTATTTTTTTATTCAAATGCCATTATAGAAGGTGTGTGGCATTATAAGAAGTTATGTTGAAAGAATTTCGATCAGACAAATACAAAATACTCCCATTTGAATAATCTTACCTTACCATAATACTTACAATGGCGAAAGTTTTAAAAATATTTGTATGTTTGTTATAAGTAAAGTCAGAAACAGTTGAACGGATTTAAATGGAATTTGACACACACATAGACCATCTTTTAGATTAATACATAGGCTATATATTCAGCCCGGTACATTACTGCTATGGGAAATAATACTTTTTAAACCATTTTCTTTGAAATAGATGGCGCTAGCATCTTACAAGCGCTATGATATGGGACTTATGTAGTTGTAGCGCTTTAAGACGGGTGAAGAAAGTAACACCTGGTTCTAGATAAACTGGATTGCTTATAATTCAGCCTCTATTGAATGAATACGGGTACTGTTTTCAATGCGTAAAAGATTACATAAAGTTTTATGTACAAATTACTGAACGTGCCTGAACTATGAACTTTTCTTATTTTAATAATACGTTCAAAAACAGAAGGCAAAGTGAGCACCGGTCGAGGGTAGCTGTTGAAACGTATAATTGGAATATAAAAATCTTTTGTAAATTCTGATATATTTCTAGATATTCCTAGTTTTATCTTGGCAATATTTCAACACAGCTGTAAAATCATAAATTCATGTTAGACAAGAATTAAATACAATAGACTCTACGCGACACTTTATCTATTAGGGGCGGCCTTATTGCTATAATGCCGTTTGAGTCAATCAATTACAAAACTATAAAAACGGGCCAACGGCTTACCATACAATTTTTTGTTTTTATTTTTACAAATTTTACAATCATTGTAATATATTTATGAAAAAGGAAAGGTACAATATATTTTCTGTTGTATAATGGTTTTGCTATTTAAAAATCAGTTTAATCGTTACTTGGATTTTCCCAGAACTTTCCATTAGTTGTAGCCCGGTTAGGTCAGAATAAAAGATTACCCGTTCTAACTAAAATATCAGCTATCGAAAACGGAATCTCAATACAGGATTATTTTGACATTTTGTTAATAAATTAAACCGTGACTTAGTATTTACTAGCATTGTGCCAAAAATCATGAATAACGAATATTTTCACCACAAATTCGCGTTTTACATTATATTTTTCTGACAAAGAGTGCGTTGTTGCTGCTCCGACAACTCCTCTTAGAGTAGAAGTAGTATATTAGGGCGCGTAAAATTAAAATTACTTTTCAGTGATATTTATTTGTTCTAAATTTAAGCTTTTTTCTTACATGTACAACTCGAGAAATTTCAAGAAAATAAGTATTTAGTAACTCAATATCAAATTGACAAAACAAAACTTCTCCAACTCAAATAACATATCAACAGTAAACTCTCCTTTACAATAGATACATAACTATTATAAAGGCAAACGTTTACAGCTGAAAAGAGCCATCGTTGCGACGCTTGAATAAACATGAATCATAAATGGATTATAGCATTCGAATACCAATCCCTTCGGTATGGTTTAAGCCATGCTCTAGTTGTGTCCATGATACCATTGGGCCAGTTAGAGACTGAAGACGTAACTGGAAGAGGTAAATTGTTAGTTTTCGGCTTCTAAAAATGAAGGCACAGGCAAATATTTATGATGTATAGGAATTCTGGATGGCAACAATTTTCTAGAATGCGCATTATCTAGCATATTTACTAATAATATAGGTGGAAAAAAATAATTAGGAGAAGTATAAAATAAGTAAAGAAACGTAAAACAATAATTAGTAAAAAAACATGTATTTTTGCTCAAATGTTCGTTCAAGTATCAAGCTAAAACTATCAATTGGGTTAAAAATCTAATTACTGAAAAATAACATACTTTATTCTGCGTTCCATATAGGCTGGATACATAAATGGCTACATAGGAAAGACGGGTATCGCTCGTCGCGCGTTTTTGCATTACAGGGAGGTGTATCGGAAGGGGTGTAGCTAACGGAGATAGATCTCAGTCAACGATGAAGTTGTGACGATGGCTCATTCATTCATTCATTCATCTCAGCCACAGGAAGTCCACTGCTGAACATAGGCCTCCCCTAAGGATCTCCACGTCGACCTTTTGGAAGCGGCCTGCATCCAGCGACTTCCTGCGACCTTAACCAGGTCGTCCGTCCACCTTGTAGGCGGGCGTCCGACATATCGCTTGCCTGTACGTGGCCTCCACACTAGAACCTTTCGACCCCAACGGCCATCGGTTCTTCGAGCCATGTGCCCGGCCCACTGCCACTTCAACTTGCTAATCCTGATGATTGCTAATACGTTAAAATATTAAACAGTTAAAAAAAGGATATATTCAATACAGTTGATCTTTTTCATGGTAACAGTCACAATAGTAATCGTATTAATAGCCTTTTCATGACTGGCGCCTAGCAACTACTTGAAACCAAACCTGACGTTATGTCTTGTCTATAAATTGTAAATGAAATGTCGGGCCACGTCCTTGGAAAATGCTTAAATGCTTTGGAAACTATAATTTACAGCCTAGACCTTGGATTGGATTTATAGTTGTAACCTAGTCTGGGTTGTTAAGTTTAAATGGGGATCTATTATGTACCTAATCACAACCTATTAAATTATATGTATATTTAACGTAGCCTTATTATTTGAGAATAGTAAGATTCTGGTTTTAAATCCTAGATAATAATAAGTAATAATATCTGCCCTGTATAATGTACATACTGTCCCACTGCTCCTGTAGGGAGCTAATCCCTTTCAGTAGTAGTACCGAGAGAAATTAGGCCTTAGTCCACGACACTGACCTAGTGCGGCTTACTTCACACACGGAAGACGGTAGACGGTAGACCTTTATAATTCCTATAGAGGACTTCTCAGGTATGTATGTTTCCTCACGATGTTTTCCTTTACCATTCAAGCAAGCGATAATTTACAAAGAATATACACATAACTTTAAGAAAAGTCAGAGGTGTGTGCCCTTGAGATTTGAACCTGCAGGCATTCCTCTCGGCAGAACTTTCCACACCCAACTAGGCTATCGCCGCTTACAATTCCCAGATAACGCAGCTATAAGTAAAATTTTATTTTGCAGAAAGAAACAATCAACAACTTGCGCACATAAATAGCTGACACACTGTTTATGCACCTGCCGGTCAAAGGTATTCCACCTCTTTGAATGAAGGAATCCATGCTAATGTTATGCACCACACTTGCCCAATAAAGGCTTGTGGATGGCCACAGCCTTTTAAGTAATTTTGCATAGTATAACACAACTAAATTTGGTTTGCGTTTCGAAAGCTATATATGTATATATTTTACATATTAAACGTGCACGCCAAATTGACCCCACGGCACCTGATGGCAAGTGGTGTGAGTTCTAATAGAATATCGACTGATGAGAAATGATTACCCTTCGGCAGGCGACACAATTATGCCGGCCTGTTGGAACTGAATATACACAGGCTGATCCCGGAACGCGACACACTTACGTGTACCACTAAGGACGGTTTTAACATCTTGTGTACGATGGTCGCCGGGCGAATTTAAAATATATTCGACCACCAAGGATATATTGAACCTCATAAATATACTGCATTCCATTTAATTTAAGTAGTTGATCATTGGTACTTGCTACTTTAGCTACTACAGCGCCAGAAATTAGGACGTTTGTATGTAAAATGTATAACAGATTCATTTCTATAATTAAACCTGGGGCTTCGTGGACATTGTAATTTTAAAAGACAGTCAGTCAGGATCGATTTCCTAACGGATCGTTAATTTCAGCCAAGACTACAGAGCAACTTTATACTTCATCGCAATCAGCCTATTCCGATCGAAGTACCCGAATTTAAAGTTTTTAGAATTTGCTTACATAGCATTAGTGGAGTACATTGTTCCGTCTTTGTGCAAACTTTGTCGTTTGCGCTGCTAGTTCTAAATCTAAATGGTAGAACGCTGTAGATATATATTTGTCTACCTAATGAATGACCCGGCCAGGGTGGTAACGTTATCTCTCAGAAAAATGTCATCACATTTCCTGTTTTGACGTTTTGTTATGTGAGTATGATTTTTAAAAACCTAAAATCTCCCCCGCTCATTCCTAATCCATATTGTTGTTGTTCTTCAAGAATTCTGGATGAAAGAGATTACATGATACCAGGCGATTTATATGCTCATTTCAGACATTTTTTACCCAAGAATAATTAACAGTACTTCAACGCTTATTATTCGTGGTAGTTTTCACCATTTGCAGTCAAAACAGAATAACACGTAATCAACAGCACAAGTTCATCAAGCATCCATTTACAACGCGAATCCGTAAACAATTTGCACAAACAAAACACCACGTACCACCGCATTAGAACTTAATACATACATTCAGAACATCTCGTCAGAACACAATCCAGTTACAGCGATGCTCTAATTTGCCCCTTTCAAACAAACCTCGCAATTTGTCGTTCAAAAACAACGATTGTTCGAAATCATATCAGTGTTTAGCGTTGATAATATAAGCAATCATGAGTTTCGGTGTCTCCGAGCTTCGTGCTGTGATTGGTAAATGCGGAGCCGCGTAAGGCGTGATCGGAATTCTTGAGCGGATGCTATAACGCCAGCCGAATCAGATTTGAATATGAATGGCAATAATAAAAAACTTGTTCGCAACTATCAAGACTATTCGTTGATTTGTTTTGCTGTTCCCATCGTATAATAGATAAGGAAACCGTCCCGAATGGATTCTGTCGCGAAACGGAGCGTGAATTCGACTCGAATTACTGTGTTTGTTATGTTCGTAGACTCGCGATTTTTATGTTTATTGATCGTATTGTGTAAACACGTCCATATATCATTGCCAAACAATGAAAGAATACATTCTCATGTACTTATGGAATGTCGAACTGTATCCCGTACATTAGATATGAATATCGCTGTCCTATTTACAGTGGACGTAATTCACCCCAGCAATGCGGGTAGCCCATGAATTTTCATGACTATGGTTAGAGTAATGGTGATACGCAATAAACATAGTCGCATGTTAGGGTTAAGTAAACCGGTTACGTTGAAATGTGACGACAAATGCTTAATATTTACAGAGCAGGCAAAGTTCAAGGTTAGAATTGTTGTATTCCTGACGAATAAAAACCTAAAGTATCAGACACGTAAATAAGCGTCCGAGATATGGATGTAGGTGTAATTGAATATTAAAAATATTTATTTCGCCAATGTGAAGGCAAAGTTCGAAACTATTTATGGTGAAGGCTAATAAAATAATTTTAAAATATATGCAAAAATCATTGTAATTCAAGCATGGCAACTTGAAGTTTTAAGGAGCGAAATAAATTTTTAAAAGTCGCCTACTCGACATTGAGCAATTGCCATACTTTATGCTAAGCTTCGTTTTAATTACTGAGCACTTTTAAGTTCCCCGTTGTAACTTAAGTCTGCGAAATTTTCTTTACCAAAATTTCACTTTTCTTACATCATTCACTATTTATGTCTAATGCAATTTAAATAGTAAAGTTTTCCATAAAAAATTGAAGCACCCACCACCTCACTCACTACCTAGTGCCTAACCATTATGTTATCGTAAAACTATTTGTGTATCGGCAAAGAAGGCGTACCTATAGCAAGACTTTATGTTGTATGCTACCTATAAAAAAGCTATTGGTATTGGCATCTAATTTTATTCTAGGTTCTTAGTAAAAAAAACTTAGTTATAAACATGGAGAGTTCAAGTGGCATTGTTTCTAATTAATAGTTGGCACCAAGTCCCTTTATTTAAGATAAAAAAATGGATACCTGTAATACTTTCCCCAATATCTGTTGTAACTTACAAGTTAGTAGGCTACAGCCTATCCCTTATCAATAAATAAGACCAATGTTTAAAACCAAAACGAATTACATTTCGACAGCGATGAAAACTCGAATCAAAATACAAATTATTAAATCCAAATTATTTGCAGACAACTTGTGCTGTATTTGTTTCGTTTGCTAATGTAAAATGTATGGCGTTCGATCCGGCGGCCCGAATCCTCGATATTTCTTTTACATCGAACACGTTTATTATACTGGTAAACATAATTTTATTGACCTATTTTTGGATCGGGCTACAATGTTAAGACTTTTACTAAATTATACAGCCGTTATTATTTTTTAGATGTCACTAGCACGGCGGTATTAAAAGATGCAAATCAATATATTAACTCAATCATCCCGGCATAATTGTGTCGACTGTCGAGGGGTAATCGTCTCTCGTCAGACGATATTTTATTGGACCCCACTCCACTTATCATCAGGTACAGAGAGGTCATTTTGCCGTGCTCCTATGAAAAAAAATATCGCTCTCAAGTGTAATATCAACTGAGACGCTGTCAAGTTAAGTCAGCATTTTAAAATCGTCACTAATAGATTTAAACATTTTATATAATATATTAAGCGGCGATAGCCTAGTTGGGAGTGGAACGGACTGCCAAGACGAATGTCCGCAGGTTCAAATTCCAAGGGCATACACCTGTGACTTTTCTAAAAATCATGTGTGTAATCTTTGTGAATTTATCGTTCGCTTTAACGGTGAAGGAAAACATCGTGAGGAAACCTGCACATCTGAAAAGTTCTCTATAGGAATTCCGAAGGTGTGTGAAGTCTACCAATTCGCACTAGGCCAGCGTGGTGGACTAAGGCCTAATCCCTCTCAGTAGTAGAGGAGGCCCGTGCTCAGCAGTGGGCAAGTATATAATATAGGGCTGATATTATTATTAAATATCAGTATGTGACGGATTTTGACAGCTGAGTTTTTTTCCTTACACAGCGCAGTTCAGTCCAGTTTTGTTTTTATTAAATCGTTTAATACCTGTAAATGAAGTTCTTAAAACTTCATTTAATTTTATTATTCTTAATTATATGTATGGTTTTTTTTAATAGACAATATTGACAAATGACATTTCAATTTAAGTCGTATAAATAAAGATTTAAGATATTTATGAATGTGAAGTAATAGTTTTAAGTGTTGTTTCTCTTTCAGGTAAGATTGGTTTTATTTATTAGTATGGTAGTAAGCTCTATACATGTAAAGTATGAAAATTATTATAATAAAAATATCTCTTTCAGAGCAACAACATATTGCTTTTATTTCAAAAGAATATAAATACAAAATATTGAAATAACATATTATAAAACTTATGTATTAATAATAATAACATATTATATACCTATTACGTTAAATGTCTACTTAAGGTCATTCTCTAATGTAAGATCGGTTTATTAATATTGCCCTTAAGGTAGAATATTGATACGTAATCATGATTTTAATTTTTATCTTAAAATTATATTATTAACACATTTTAGGTCAAAATATTAAAGAATTGGAAATAGCACTCTGATCAATCTATATACTTACCTACATTAAATAACATTTTACTCTAAAACTTTAACGCAACGCAACTAAAAACATTTCCAAACGCAAACCAACATGACCCTTATGTTTTGCAGTCACTATTCTAATTTGCGTGAAACGTTACAGATTTCAATTCCCGGTAATGGCCGATGCATATTCAGCATCTACGTGCGGAATATTTCCAATAAACGGATACGCCACGGGACCACCGCTATGACCATCACAGATGACCGCGTGTGCTCAATTTACTGCTAATGCTGACTTTCAAATACGTGTCAGGATTTGCATTTCAGTATATTTTGTGACTGAAGCTAATTTAAATCATAATATGAAAGGCTGAGGTATATTAAAGTTACATCTCACAAAGTAATTTATTAGCAGTTCATTGATCAAAAAGGATTTAAATATGCTTACGCTGCTGCGAATACAAACCAGTGCGACATATTGGGCTCTTATAAAAAACTAAATAAATGAAGGTGTCCTTCCTTTTAACTACCCAATTAATATTTTAAAAATGGTCGGTCAAACGATGCTACAAAATAATATAATTAATAAATATAACTCTTATAGTTCACATGAATTTATAAAGCAGCTATATGCAAAACAGTTCAAAAACTACATATTGTTACGAAAACAAACTTATCATAATTACAATCCGCTTACAACTGACAACATACGAAATCCACAACATGTACAATGAAAAATAACAAAATACAAACACGCAATTATGAAACTGTAATTCGCGCAAATGAAGGCCCTACAATACAAATGTATGGAACTGCAGAAATTGTTGTGTTAATAGAATCAGGAATATTTTACGATGGGGTGCGGGATGCGAGTGCATTAAACCTAGCACGTATGTGTGAACCAAGTACGGAAAGCGGTTTGTGATAAATATATTTGCTCTGGAAGTAAAGCTATTTCACTGAGAAAATTAGCGTTGAAGATTCTATATCCTATTCTTACTCATCGTCCCTTATTCTTAATCAAATCAAAACACTCACTATGAAACTAATCAATGTAACAACTATGCTTTCTATTAATTTATCGACAAACTACATTATAAATAATGTCGACTGCAGTTTGGCTCTCATAGACTGGTAAGAAGTTAATGCTCTCGCTGATGCTTTTAGCAGGAAATTAAATAAGCGGGTTAATAGTGTTCCGCTGGTGAAGTGGCCACAGAGCAGTCTAAATATTTGGTCGGTGGCGGCTCGCTTATTACATTTCCTCGGACAGCTCCGACCGTCACAATTAAATTGTATTTCCACCTGTACTGAAATTCCCCTATAGAGATTATTTTCGAAAACAACTTCCATTAACATGACAGAATAATCCAGGTTCCCATTTTAACTTCATAATAATCCGGCTTGTTCACCCTCCAATTCCATTATTTGGGAATGAGTAAACAAAGCTTTGTAAATTAACAAAAATCTTTTGTTTGCCCGGATCCGTTTCAACAGCATAGATTTAATATTACTTCAGTTTGCTAACTATTTTGTTAGTTGGCCCGCGGTGTTTTGCCGGTTATTGCCACTATGGCCGGTAATCAACATTTTGTTCGTTGAGTTTTCATATTTGCTATGATTTTCTTCTCAGTGATTTCATATTATTCAAAATTAAGAATCTCATTGTTTTAATTCACACTATTTCGGTAAAGTGTTGCGATTTATCAAACTATGAGAACGTCTTTTCTATTCAGAAACTGACTAAATAACAACATATCACATTTCTATTGCAAACAGTTTCCGAGCAAACAGGTTCTCTAACAATTTACATTAAACTGCATCTATCGAAATACGTAACTGGAAATCAATTTGTCGTTCGAGTAGAAGGAGATTCCAATTGCTGTGACTTGTAAGGCGGTGAGAGCGGGGTGGTTTTTAATATTTTTGTCGAGGTCGCGACAACCCCCCACGCTTTGCACGAAGACGGTGCACGGTAATCAGGAAAATTATTTACTCATGTCTACGGGCCTCGTTGAGAGTGCCAGGGTTGGCTAATGTGATCGAATTTCGAATCATTTTGAATACGGTTCTTAAGAATAAGAATACTGGCCATCGTGGTATTAAGAATTATATTTATAATTAAATAAAACAAAACACGGTTGAATCCAGGCAGATGGCCAGTTATAAAAATTAATAAGCCAGAAAAGATAAACAGAAACCGAACCTTTCAGAACGCTATTACGGTAATTAACATCTGTTCTGAAACCGAAAGATCCCCACTGCTGATTGGAAACGTACTGTACATGATCTGCCTTACCTCGTTTATCATAACACAAAACAATCGAAATGGATTAGACGCGTCCTGTTCAAATATGAGTACATGTAAACCTTCATTATCCCTTATGACATTTCAAGTCTTAGTTTCCGTCGTAATTCAACAGTTATTGTCTACAACGATATAGTCCCATTTAGAGTAGGTACAAGAAATTTAGTTTCCTACATGTTCCTAATTTGTTGTAACTTGGCTCTTTGTTCTAATGTTCGGGAAGCTATATATTCTGTTTAATAATATGGCAAAAGTGGTTAATTAATTTGGGTTATGAATGTATCTTACGTTGTAATTTGGAGCTTTTCGAGATTTTGGAGTAATGGAAATACGTGAGACTACAAGTTATGCCAATAGGAGGTCATTGAAATTTAAAATGGGTACTATACGATGTTTTTATTAGGTACGTTTTTTTTTGTGTGACAAGTGTACGTAAATAAGAATTTCAAATCATATTATTATAACTGTTTCAACTTGCTGTAATAACATTGCTATTACGTTTTGTATGCTTGATATGCAATCATCCAAACGGTCCGCATATTTCTTTCTCTTGCATATTTCCAAGGCATCCGCTGTATATGAGAAAAAGTTTTGTTTTTATGGCTTTGAATGACGAGACGAGCAAGCCCTCCGCCTGATGGTAAGCGATACGACCGCCCATAAACAGTTGAAATGCCATCCAACACCTTGAATTACAAAGTATTGTTTGGTATTCCACTGCGCTCGCTATGTTTTGACTTTGTTTATTGTTTTGCTTTATTATAATTATAATGTAACTCTAGTACACATTTATTGAATCGTAAAATTAATCGTGAACAAGTGTGACCAAAATTACGTTCAGTAAACTTTGCGATAGTGTCAAACTATTTTTTTATTTTTTTATTGGCATACTAACTAATGATTACACAACATTTATAAGATAACACAACTATTTCAAATAATAATTATAGAAAGTATTTTTACTATTACCAACTTAACAACACATTCATTAAAAAACACAGTACGCGGCAACCCTACAAAATTTCGCTGCTAGAATGAAGAGCCGAGGGAAAATACACTCCGAGGACGCTTTGTAAATAGTCACCGCAATGGCTTCTTGCAGATTAATTTCAAGTGAGAGTGCATCTAGTATTGAAAGCGAGGCGTACAGATCGTCGCGTCACCTACCGTGGGTGACAGTCGCGTGAAAACTTTATTGCACGTTGTATTCACAACAGATATTTCAATATGAAGTTTTATGTTGAAGAATTCTGTTTTGATTATTTGTTACGTATGTGGTTTGTTATTTTTGCTTTTAGATTTAAATAAAATGGCGTCTAGTCATTGACTTCTGTACAATGAAAATACATTTGTATACTGTGGTTATTTTTGTTATGCCATAAACTTTCGATTTAAAATGGGTATTTAGGATTTAACCCTACCTATTAATTAGAGCATACAATTAAATTACTGATTATCACTAAAATAACACACAATGGCCCGACTTTTTTACGGGCTAAGTGCGGAAAAAGGAGCCCATAACCATAACCATATCACTAAAATAACGAAAAAACAATCCTAATACTAAATATATCACACATAATTTACGCATCGTATACAAATTTATCTCGTTAAGACATGGAAATCTTGACTAACAAAACACTTTAAAGAAAAATAATGAAAAATGCAGCAAACGAGCGTGTAAGGGCGCCGCGTCTGCATGCGTCATTGCGAGGGGTTGTTCCCTCGATAAAAATAAATAAATGATTCGCTAATAGGGGTTGCTTCTACATCATTGAAATGACGAGTACTAACTGGATAAATGTGTTAAAATCACTTTCACTTAAAGGTCTTCAGCTGTGAGAGTGAATACTTTTAATGATCACTTTTTCAATATAATTTTATTATGATTTATTTAATACTTTAATTTTATTATGGATTGTATTCAATCACGGAATTCACTAATGAATTGATATTAAATATATTGTTAAGATCCTGAAGCGGCTTTGATTAATATAAAAAAACTAAAACTGACTTCAGAAATACTTCACAAATATTTTATCAACCTACCAAAGACTCAATGAACAACTACCTCGGCCTGTCATTTAGTATTTTTATAGCAAAAAGTTTCACAAATACCCTCAAAAAAATATTTTTATCCCAACAATATTATATTCTATGCAAATCTTAGAAAGGCAATTTTGTAGTTTGAATTACTGGTGCCATTCTGTAACTAGATTCACTAATAGTAACTACGCAACATTATACGCAATATAATATAAGTAATATATATAAGTTTATTTTCATACCAGAAACCGACTTCAACGTGGACGAAGGCGAAAAAATAGGCGTAATACGAAAGAAAGATTTTTTTTATTACTTTGAATTACGAGACGAGCTTGCCTTTCGCCTGATGGTAAGCGAGACAACCGCCTATAAACAGTAGAAACACCAATACAACACCTTGAATTACAAAGTATTGTTTGGTATTCCATTGCGCTCGCCATTCGGAGACGTGAGATGTTAAGTCTCATTATGTCCAGTAGTTACACTCGCTACAATGTCCTCTAAACCGGAACACAACAGTGACTACACACTGCTGCCTGGCGGCAAAAATAGACATTTCGGTGGTACTTACCTAGGCAGACTTTCACATATGAGATACCTACCACCAGTAGATTTTTTTTATTGAAACATTGATAGTTATATTTTTCATAAATTTTATTGATTGCTTGAACGGTGCGAACCACATCGCCGTCCTAACTTTTATTAATTATTTACACAAATAAATCCTATTAACATATAAAAATAATTTTAACAAAAAATTAAACCGCCTTCAAAAACCACTCGAAACCAAAAAATAATTTCACATAACAAGTATATATTGGATACCAATTTTGGAGTCGGTGCCTAATTAAAATTGCTAGTTAGCTATATTTGTTGCATAGTCCATCTATGAGCTAAATTTCTTTCAAATCAATTAAAAGGAGTAGGTTTGCGTGTACTACAACATACACAGTGAAAGGTGTAATACCAAACACATGTATGGTGTTTCATCTTTTTATACACCCACATTTGACCAGCTATATGTAACAGGGGAAGAATTTGGGTAGTGTACAGTTCACAAATTTAAATATTTCCTTAATAGCTTCCATTTGCTGTGCTGCGGCGATGTGTTTATCTCCGGTGACGATCTGACTTGCTGACTTTGTATGCTGGCAGCATTTGTATGTTTTCGTATATTCGTTAATGTATTTATCTAGCTTAACTAGCAATTTTAATTAGGCACCGACTCCAAAATTGGTATCCAATATATACTTGTTATGTGAAATTATTTTTTGGTTTTGAGTGGTTTTTGAAGGCGGTTTAATTTTTGTTAAAATTATTTTTGTTTTTTGCTTTTTTGTGTTAGTAAAAAATAGACCGTTAATGGCATAGTTGTGTTTCGCTCACGATACGACTATCGCGCTGAGGAGTTACACCTCTGAGTACCACTGACAATGGGAAAAGGTGTGATGCTATATATATGTATGTAAGAAGTAGATTCAAGCAAACCTAACGCAAAAACACAACTGATATTATTTGGCTCACAGTACGACTATCGCGCTGAAATGTTACACCTTTGCCTACCCCTGAAAAGGGGAAAAGGTGTGATGCTATATATATGTATGTAAGAAGTGGATTCAAGCAAACCTAACGCAAAAACACAACTGATATATTTGGCTCACAGTACAACTATCGCGCTGTGGTGTAACACCTCTGCCTACCCCTGAAAAGGGTAAAAGGTGTGATGCTACATATATGTATGTATGTAAAAAGTAGAGTCAACTAAACCCAACGCAAAAACACAACTAATGTGTTTCGCACGCAGTACGACTATCGCGATGAAATTATACGCCGCTGCCTACCCCTGACACGGGGAAAAGGTGTGATGCTATATATATTTATGTAAGAAGTAGATTCGAGGAAACCTAACACAAAAACACAACTGATATATTTGGCTCACAGTACAACTATCGCGCTGTGGTGTAACACCTCTGCCTACCCCTGAAAAGGGGAAAAGGTGTGATGCTTTATATATGTATGTAAGAAGTAGATTCAAGCAAACCTAACGCAAAAACACAACTGATATATTTCGATCATACTATAACTATTGCGCTGTGGTGTTACATCTCTGCCTACCCCTAAAAAGGGGAAAAGGTGTGATGCTATATACATATATATGTATGTATGTAAGAAGTAGAGTCAATTAAACCCAACCCAAAAACACAACCGATATGTTTCACACACAGTACGACTATCGAGATGGAATGTTACGCCTCTGCCTATCCCTGACACGGGGAAAAGATGTTATGCTATATGTATAAGTATGTGAGAAGTACAGTCAACCAGACTCAATGCAAAAACATAACTAAATACGTCACAGGAAAGCTAAATTCGCGATTTCGTTTTCTTAGACGACATAATTATTCTAGTTTTTTTAATTTTAAAACCAAACTACCGAAGCGATCTTGAAAAAAAAATTATGGGACCAATCTGGAGAGAAATTCTTTCAAATAAAAAAAGAATTTTCCAAATCGGTTCATAAATGAGCGAGTTCTGAGGTAACAAACATAGAAAAAAAAAAAAAATTCACGTCGAATTGATAACCTCCTCCTTTTTTTTGAAGTCGGTTAAAAATACCGAATAAGCATATATTTATTATTTACGCGAACTACAAAAAAGATACGCTACACCGATGAACACTGTTCCTTACTCTAAAAACCTTACTTATTGTGCGAATTCATAAATGCAAATTTATATCTGTGTTCCCTTTATCGGCAGGATAATGGGAAACTTATCTATGGATTAGAAAGGGCCGACATCGGCACCGCCTGGAGCACTGAATTATACCCAAAGATACTGTTGTGTTATACATCAGTGTGAGATAGGGCAAGAAAACTTCCTAAATAAAGTGATTTATAAGGATAAGGCGGCCGGATAACCGACGTTGTTAGCCCGATATCTGATTCTATATGCTTTAAACTTGAACAGCGTACCATATTAGGGCTTTGTTTTAATTTAAGTGTATAGCTCGGCATCTTCTAGATAGGCTTTTGTTTTAACCGCTTCTAAACCATGAACTAAGTAGCTAAATCTGAAGATTAAACTATAAGGTCATGGTTCGTAGCATGAATATTGCGACTAAGCCAGTTATTATAATGGCTGAATTTTTTTTTTTATACATACAAGGCATTGTGACCCCACTGCATCTGATGGTAAGTGGATTGGGGTCCATTAGAATGTCGACTGACGAGAGATGATTACCCCTCGGTAATCGAGACAATTTTGCCGATCTGTTGAAACCAGACATACCCAGGTTGGTGACGGAACGCGACACTCTCACGTGGTCCACTATTGTGGGTTGACACATTGTGTACGGTGGTCGCTATCCTGGCGGATGTAAAATATAATATCACCACCAGCATGATATGATCATTCTTTTTAAAGTATAACTACAAAAATATTCTTCATCACTTCAAACCTAGACGCGAGTTACGCGGGTTTGAGACCGTGTGTACGGTAGTTTTTACCTACCATCAACAAAGATTTATTACGAAGTCATAAGAATACATCTTTGAAATTACCAAACAAGAACTCATTAGAAATAACAATGTCAAGTACTTTAGGCGTAAACGGTGAATTTGCTATCGTACGGCTGCTCCATACCAAATGTAATAGAATTTGTTTTGGTATTGGAAATCGGATGCAACATTTCTTTGGCTGCACGAGTGGCTTCGGTGTCGAGTGTGTTTGATTCTGTTTCCGAACTGTGGTATTGCGGTTGCGGTAGTAACTATGCGGACTTGAGCCAAACATTTTGAACTATAAACACACGAGTGATCATTGATATGATCGCCTCGGTGGAGGACTCGTTGTTTATATTGCCGTGAGTTCATGGGTTCGATCTTAGAATTTGGTTAAATTAATATTGAACTTCTCTGTATTCTGGTGTATAATTTATTGCCTTTGTGGTACCTAAATGGTATTTGTTCACCCCTTATATAGGACTTGTCATAGCTGATGAAGTATGGATGTGTTAACACATTATTAAGATTCAACTATCTACAAATTCTTTCGTTTGATATTTCTCTTCTCTAAATCTTTTAACTGTTATAAAATCAAACATCATAATCATACCTAAAATCTTGCTTCCAAACATCGAGATATCGTAAGACAGAGAACAATCGATAGAAACTTCCCATTTACCGTAGACTTTGAGACTGCGAACGCTTGAGGCGAGGTCTTGGAAACATTTCATCCGACAACGTGATACAAGTAACTGTATATCGATTGCTCAGTGTTTACATTGGGGTGAATATACAATTATAAACTACTGCGGAGAGACTAACGATAAAGGAATTGAAGTGCGGTGAGTAAATATTCTATTCGAGTACGCATGGTGACAAAATTTTCATAGACTCCCTTTGCCCTTTTGTGGCGTCAGTCTGTTTACATCTACCATAATTCTAGAAAAGAAGAAATATGATTCACTAGATTTCTAGCTATCATCTAGACGATATTCGTAGGATCGCCGGTGGACGCTGGATGAGGAAAGCGGAGGACCGAACAGCGTGGCGCGCTTTAGGGGAGGCCTATGTTCAGCAGTGGACAGCTGTAGGCTGATGATGATGATGATGATGATCTAGACTTTTAAAACACTTTACGTGCCATCAAATATACAAAAAAAAAAACTTACCAAAACCAAGTAACTACAGCATCGATCGATGTAGGCAAAGCATTGCAAGAAACACTTTAAACGAAACCGAGGCAGCCGAATGCTAAAATTTATAGAATTGCAAGTGTAAGATTTAGTGTGAGAGGTACGTGCGTGGTGGTTTTCTAAAACGTCGTACATCTTCCTTATTTATGTTTACAGCTTATACCGCCGTCCGTTCCGTATATAGTTTGAATCCGTTTATCGGATTTCGAACACGTTCCGTCCAATCCCATATCGGTGGACTTGATATATAAGCGTGGTCGGGCACCCTTATAAAATTACTGCCAAGGAAAAGAATCGCAATACAGAAACGTATGAGGTTACAATAAGCATATTCAAATTGGATGTATGAATCTTTGAAATACTGTTTACTTTTTGATTGGATTAAAATGGTGAATGTTACGAGGTGCTGCTTTCTTTTTCGTAATTGAGATTTTTAGCGATTCTTCGAATATTTTTAATAGTGGGCCAGGTAAGCGTTGTTCTGCCAGAGACCACATTTTATGTACAATTATTGCATCTTTTAGGTCTTGATTATAGCGCCACGTATCTGGTGAAAAATTATCATACGATTTAAGCTGGAACTAACTAAACTCTCACAAAAATGTTCATACAAAAACAACTGCCAAAATGCCCCGTTGATTTTTCAAAATTATTATTTGATACAAACCTTGTCCTGATAATTAGGAACACATAAAAGGAACCCATCAATCCGGTCGAGCTGATCTCAACTGATGCTCTTACATACATGTGGCAACTGATTATTATTTATATAGGTAGTATGATAGAGATAACATTAAAGTATACATTGGACAAATAGCAGACACCAATCACAAGTATATTTTTTCTATTATTAAAATTTTTACATGTCTGCAGTTACTTCTTCAGCTAGCAAATAGAATAATCTTTGTATCCGTAATATTATTTGAAGCTTACATAAAAATACACGCGTGTTTATACAAAAATATTAGTGTATGTTGAAAAGCCAACCCAGAGCGATCAAGAAAAGAATGTGAGAAACAACATTGCACATAGTGTAGCCGCTGCTTTAGAAACTATGAAACCATAGTCGGAGCAAACATTTGTTTTGAAGGAAACTGTTTGTATTAAGTCTGGCCATTTATAACAAGCCACGCGCACATGATAATCCTGTGATGAGGGAAGCGTTATTATGGTAAAGGGTCGAAGAATTTCGTCTCCATTGTATCAGAACACTTGACCTGCTTTTCCTAGTTGAAACCCAATTGGAATTTGATTCAACGCGTCACAATTAGCGAACTCATACAGGTGTGGTAATTCATACTTTATCTTTCCGTTCATTTTTATCTTAGCAAACACAGATAACCTAGCTATGTGTAATGCGTCTATCGCGATAACCAGTTCCGATTCGATCGAGACAGCGAATGGACAGCCCTAATACGTTTCGAAATATTGTTTGTGTTAAAAGTGTTTGAAGTGAAATGGCTGGTGGACAAGGCCCGACGGTCGGGAAACTGGAGTCCCAGATCTATTGTATTAAGTACACTCTGTTTTGCTTCAACGTGGTGTTGTGGGTGAGTACGGTGCAAATTGGAACCAATGGACTTTTCCGTTTCATTTTCTACGTTAGTGTTTGCTTTGAATTACGTGAGCAATTGGCCTGTAAGCGTTTGTGTGATTCTAAGAATTGAATGGTTTGTGCGTCGACGACCAAGGGGTAGTTCACTAGCTAGGTTGGCTAGTTGAGTACCTATGCACATTGTTGCGACTTAAAATGGATTGTTCGAGTGCAGAGAACAAAATATGTTTAGACTTTTGTTTTCGATTGTAATTAATAAGACGAATTTACGTCTATGACTCACGTTATGCAATAAAATATCAAATGCATACTGTGCTTAAATCATGAGTGTGTGAAAACGCGTTTATCGTGAATCATTCTTTCGACAATGTTTATAGTTGCGAAACAAAAAGAACAACTTTTAATATTACATACAATTGCACATAATCCGCTTTCCTATTAATATTTTATCTCATTATTAAAGTTATTAAGGTGTAAAGCGTATTTTCCTCTTTATGTTTTATTAATAATGTTTTAAGTTTATTGGCTAACTTGTACCACGTGGAAGTAAAAAATATATTTAATTTTTAATAACACACATGGTATTAATATTTGCATAAAAATAGCCAGTCTTTATGATTTATAATTTATAGGCGCTTTTTTAATAAATTTCACATACCTGAAAACAAAAATTTCATAAATTTCATTATCTAGATATACACAACCAATAGATTTACCTTTACGGACCATTTTACTCCATAAATTTATTGATTAAATGAAATTCATATCGCGCTATCAATATAACCTAAAATAAAGGGCCTGGCATAAAGAACGCGTTATCAGTTATAGATAAGCTCGTCCCGTTTTCCACGTACTATGTATTCATTGTGAATCATGATTAAAAATATATTCGTATTGTTTTGTTACTTCCGTTGCGACTTCCTATTGATGCTAAGAAGTTATCAACGTGATTCAGCGATGAAGAATTTCATTAAGGATCTTACAAAATAATAATTTGCAAATGATAAAAAAAAAAACAAAGATATATTTTGATGATCTATAAATATAGTTTTCGCTGATGATGCTATGTTTCATATTATAAATCCTTGTTGTTTTGATAGATTTAAACCAAAACAACATTTTCGTTACGTGTATAAAATGGTTTATACCCTAAAACCCAAACTTTACACCGAATCTATACTCTAATATTAACGTTATACGAAACAAAATAACCTACACATTCTTTTTAATTACGTACTTTCCTCGCCATTAGATTCACTGTTATTAAGTACGGCTACACTAGAAACAGTTGCTTCAAGATTACACCGAAAGATCCTCCGTTTAATTGCGAAGGGTTAATGAGAACATTAAACTGTAGATTGCGTCGGATGGAACATATTTAAGAGCATGCTCCTTGTTGTTAACTACATAAATTATCTAACAAGTAAAATCAGTGGCAAGTAACAGACATTAGCAGCACGTGGTGGCTGCAATAAATCCCACTGATGCAAGTTTGCAGCCCGCAAGTTGACCGACACTGTTAACTCTCGTTAATTAATTAAACCAGAGAGACTTAGGTGACGACTTCGAGTTAGTTATTATAGAATTTTAGAAATACAATAAATATGTCACCAACGGATGATATTGTTTGCACTTACTGTTTGTAACAGTGGTTGTATATGTTCCTTATGATCGTCCTCCTTGCGTCGATGTCCTCAATATTGAGGGTCGTGACCCTCTTCACGAATCACTTTTTTAACTATACTGCGCCAATGGTGCCGGTTTTCTGCAAGGTGGATTGCTTCGTACATCTTGCTGTCGAGAGCGGAGCAGACTTGGTCCGACCATCGGATTTCGCCCTCGAGACCTTTTACTCTGGACTTTGCCGGTAATAACGTTCCTTATGATAAATACATAAATATTCACGTCTTTAACCCCGTAGGGCAGAAGAATAGCTGGTGCATCCACATGTCGTCGTGTGTGTTCCATGATGTGGTGCGTGGCTATCGCAATATAGGGCGCGATTTGCAGACTCCGGATTGACACTGAAATGCAAAATCCATATTACTTTGCCCGTCCATTGATATAAAAACGTGACCTCACAGTGGTAGTTGTACCGCACTCGCAATGCAACTACGCAGTCAGTCAGTCCACCGAGTTTTATATATATGTTAATAAATAGCTATTTCTTAAATATTAACACAAGTTTATATTCAATTATATAGTTTTATACTATGAAAATTAAGTGCACATTTATATATTGCCTATAGACAGAGCTGGACAGAAAAAATGTAATATAAAATATCTGTGATACAAATTTTGTGAAAGCATAATGTTCAAAATAATACGTCAAAATTTACATAAAAAGCAATTTTATATGCATTTAAATAGGAGTTAAAATGATTACTATTAAGATGATGAAATATTATTTAAATAACAGTTTCAAAACAAAAGTATATACTCAGAATAAGATTTCCGCATAAATTTATCTTTAATATAAAGTGTCTATATTAAAATCTATGCGGTGCGAGTACTAATTGGTTACGTCTAGACGTCTGAGACAAATTGGATTAATCCTACCGACATGTCAGGTGATCATAAGGCAGATATATATTATCATGTTGATGCTTTAAAATTATTGTTACTTTTTAAACACAGAGACGAAAAACAATTGAAAATTTACATCACTTAATTAAAAAGTAAATGTTCGCAATATAAAAATATTTTACAAAATTCAAATCTAACGTATGAGATAATATAAAAAAAAAAAACATTTAGATCTTGGCACAGTTCACTGTATCAATATAATGAGATGGAAGAGAAGTACAGTGACAGTATATGTTTAATTATGAGATATAAAACCGTAAAGGCATATCCAAAATTCCATTTTTAAACAACGCATGAATAATGAATATTAAAATACCCTGCCTAATTGATTTCGCAAAACCCATTAAAAATGTTAATGCGGTTAAAAATCCACAAGCAAGAGAACAAACCAGGGCCGTTAATCATCCCAGCCGTTCAGAATAAATTGAAGAGCCAGAGTTTGAGCCAAAAACGGTGAACGCCACGTCAAGTGTCGTTCAAACCGCACCTGAACACAGCGAACACTCGTTAAGGTGTTCACGCCAAATGAGAAATAATTGCTGGAGTTGCGGACCCTGTATCGGTAATTGACTTTTGGATTTGCGCCAAGACGGTGACGACTATTATGGTGACCTAAATGAAATGTATTGCGCCATCGAAATAGCCGAAATAACTATTGTTTATATCTGTTGTTCCGTTTCGATTGTCTTTTTCAGTTCCTATCAGCGGATGCTGTCCGATCTTATGTTTGTGCGATGTTCCTTTTTAAATTCTTAATAACATATTGCTTCACGAAATAAGTTTTGCGAATTTATATTTTATTGCTTAATTCATAAGGTCTTTAGTCTATGGAAATCAACAGACCGTAAAGTCATAAAAGTTAGATCCCGTTAATTAATATTTAGTTCTCGGTTAAGTGGAACTTGCTGTGCAAATAGGTCAAGCATATCTCTGCAATTAACACTTTAAACTTTACTGATCCTACAGATAAGAGTCTTTTAGTCACAAAATTCTATATCCGGAGATATTCATTTAACTTTCTATTCTCTATTATTAGAATCATCGACTCCTCGCTCATATTCATATTTCGAGGTAAGATAAAAAAAATGATTTAGATATCGACATATTACAAACATTAAAATGATGCAATCATTTCTTGTCGCAATTATATGAAAATGTATTCAATGAATTCTCAATAGAAGTGCATTAGTAAATCAAGAGGACTCTTAATTATAATCATTTCCCACTCGCTTCCGCTGAATGGATCAATCTAGCGCTTTATAGACTAAATTAGGTCAATTTAAACCGGCTCCATGAAACACCAGTCTTCATCTTATGAAATGAAGCAGCAGTGTTAATTAAAATGTTGAAATAGATGGTTCATCCCCTGTTCGCTGTATAATATCTCTTTAATTAGACATTTTGTTTATGCTAATGAAGGAACTAATTAATTACGTATCGCTTTTTATCTATTCGATTTGTCGTTTGGTCAAAAAGAATGTATAATATCGGGGTTTCCTTAGTTGATACTTTATGTTGCATAAAATAAAATATTTCCAATGACAATAACGAATTTATTAATTAAGATGTTCGTCGTGTTAAGAATGTTTTGATTAAATCATATTCAGCTACATTTCCTTTGCTTGGTCTTGTCTACGAGAAATCAAGGAAGAATTGACATAAAGTATTCAATCAACCACGTGGCTTTTTACATTATTATTTATTTTCTCGTGACTAATAAATTTGCTATTTAAGTTAGATAAATACATAAATAAATATACGGAAACCATATTCAAAGTTAAACTTGAATGCCTGCAAAATTTGTAACCTGTTATGTTAAAATATTTATTGGTTTTAAATGGTTTAAAGGCAGTTTAATTTTTGTGTCAATTTTTTTATAATATGTAGTGATATGTTGCAATTTAATGAAAGGCTTTTCTTAATATTGTTTCATGAAACGATTGTTAGACAATCGTGAAATTAAGTGGGCCATAAGTAGTTCCGTTACCTTTGTATTTATTATTTCATAATTCATAGTCATAATCAGTTCAGCCACGACCTATTATAATAATATATTTAGTAGTCAAACTAAAAGCTGCGGAATCCATCTCAGCCCTGCGATAAATTTTTATCTGTTTCTTAAAAGTTTTATCAGGTCTAAAGTGTGGTGAAAATGAAAAATCCCTTGTAATCCTTGTTACCTAAAACACAAACTTATATGATGTACACGTCGACTTTATAAAAACTTGAATCCTATGAAGAACTTCGCCACAAAGACGAAGAAATTAAAACCTGCAAAAATGTTACCGGAAGTGAAAAGTAAAAACTTACTTCACAAACGTCCTCAAGTTAGTTTAAACCACATAAAAAGTAAAAAACGTTCCCTGTTGCACTTTCATTTCACTAATTATACGCTTCGCTAAACTTCAAATGAATTTCTTACGGCTTAAAAAAATTCTTACATATTTTATTTGCGAAATTAGACCGCTGATTAATTTCTTGTCGAAGTTTGTCAAATTATCGTTTATAGGCGCGTTTGATCTTACGTTGTGCATAAGATAGTATTTTGATGTTGGAAAATCTTTTGATTATGTTGCTGTGAATACTCTTCTCTTTTAAGTTGAATCAGCAATGGTTTTAACGGTTTTAGTTGGTCAAAGAGTAGTGTTTTTTCTTTTAGTATTTATACTCTACAATATGAAATAATTATATTGAAGCAATGTGTTGAAGTAACTTTAAAATTTTAACTTGCTTTACAGAAGTACTTAAAAGTCCTTTTTTTCATAGCTACGTTTTTAAAAAAGCGGTTACAAACGATCACAATTTAAAAAAGTGTTTAATACTACAATACCATACACCTAAAAGTAATTAATAAATAAAGTACACAGTAACGTCGACGCACCGGATACACATTAAGGGCTTGACATCAAAAGAAAAATCCCAAAGCGCGTTGAAACAACGCGCCCTATCTAAATTTAAGTTCGCTGGTCGAA
The DNA here is from genome assembly GCF_014839805.1 of Manduca sexta. Lineage (NCBI taxonomy): Eukaryota > Metazoa > Arthropoda > Insecta > Lepidoptera > Sphingidae > Manduca > Manduca sexta. The sequence continues at coordinate 4,645,836 of NC_051136.1, forward strand.
TCTCATTCCATTTAAAAATTTATTTTTCCACAATCTTCCTCGTAAACGACGTGGCTAAGTCACGAGTACTCGCAAAGAAATCGCCCCTGCATTTATGAAAGGAATGGAACATCGTAATAAAAATGGGTGTTATCCAATGTTACGCAGAGCAGGCAAATCTATTTTTAGAAATGTATGATATTCCATCTATGTTTGGTTGATGGGATTTAAACTAAGGAGAACAGTCTGGTGCGATAGTGTCTCTTGAAGGTAGTGTGACAGGTTGCTTGGTTGCAACTATGAGTCAACTTTAAGACTTAAGCTGAACAGCAATGGCGAATGGTGAAATTTTTCAAAAAGTAACCCGAGGCAAAAATTAGTTATTTGGTTAACATATCGCGGCAAATTTAACAGAAAACAAAAACTAAGACAAACGTAAATAAACCCAAAAGGGAAGCCGGTAGGAATCGGGCTGTATAAACGTTTCGCCACTGGTGAACAGTCTTATAACTAAATACTAATAATCGTGTCTAGGTTTAAAGTGATGTAGAATACTCTTGTATTGCTAATGCCAATGATCAACGTCTTACATTAAATGTCATAAAGTATATAAACATTTTTCATAGAGTGTAGGGTTCAATATTTCACTGGTGGCAGGATATATTTTATATACGCCCGGATCTCTATGTCCACCTCTTCGCTGATATATGAATGAACTTATTTAAGTATATGTGTATCAAAAATAAAAGTTACAATTCCAAGTTCCAAACCTCTAATATCTTTAGTATAAGCAACTAACGTAAGGTGTATTGTACACAAATAGTTTGGTGGTTATAGATTTCAACTGAAATTTATTGTGTGGGGAAATGTATGATGTGATATGGAGCCTCGGCTATATCCAGCATCTTGAAAAATGACCAACTCGAATAAACTTCTCTGTAGGTGCACGTTTGTATACAACGATACAATGTGATAAGTTTGAAATATATTATGGATTTGAAAGATTTTTCCTTGTCTTCTTATGATTGACATTGTAACCAGTGTTATTACTGGACATTATAAACAAAGCGTTTAAGATCTTATCTCAAGCACATGCTGGAATCAAACAAAGCTTTGCTCTAAAAAAGATTAAAAACAAAGCTTTGTGGCAGCCAATCCTAAAGTATGCGACTTCCTCATCTTCTACTTCAGATGTATAAAAGAAATATGTTCTTAGGTTTGGAATACATATACAGATAATCATAGGATTATCCGTAGCACCAAAATCTGTAGAAATAGCTATAATTATTGAGTGAAGCTATAACAACTAATAACGGTTCCTTAAATTTATGTCTGAAGGCATCAAAATAATGGTTTTAAGAAAATCTCTTGAGCTAGTACAAAAATGTTATAACCCTTACAAAAAACTCAGAAATCACATCGATTCCAAATTCGATCCGCTTACCGGGAGATGTCACAACATTAAGAGAATTGTTTAATGCGTTAAAAAAATGAGGACGAATTCATCCAGGCGGGAATTGCGTGAGATAGACAAAACCCACATATAAGATATTCAAATCCC
>NC_051136.1:4647875-4664902 GCF_014839805.1 Manduca sexta
GGAATCTATAAATAAAAATACATAAAATTGTACACAGGAGTTACAGCAACAAGCGCAGCAGCAAGCGTTAGCCCAAGCCACAGCGAATAAGGGCAGGATGCCGCGCGCACGGCCGTACAACAAACCGCGCGGTCGCATGACGGCGTACGCGTTCTTCGTGCAGACCTGCCGCGAGGAGCACAAGAAGAAACACCCCGACGAGAATGTCATCTTCGCTGCCTTCTCTAAGAAGTGCGCTGAGAGGTGGAATGTAAGTTGTTTGTGGGTATTGTAGACATTAAATAGACAGGTTGTTAATTTATTAACCGACTTCAAAACAAGGAGGAGGTTATTTGTCTGGACATCAATCAAAAGTATTTTAAATAGTGATATATAGGAAATATTATATTTTGTTTGCAAATGGTATTTTAATCTCAAAGAATGTGTTTTCGAGGTGTTAGACAAAGAAAATAATATTTGTGTTACAGTTTACTTAAATGGACTATGGATTGGAAGTTTTTGAGTTTGATTTTCAAATCAACAATTTTGTGTGAAATTTTCTAACATGATTTGTCTGGGATTGGTTTCTCTGCCAGGGTATGGGTTCAGGCAGTCAACCAATCGGAAAAACTAAACCCAATCGTTTCTGAAACATGCATGTAAAAGTGCTTACCTCTTGTGGAGATAGATAATTACAAATAAGAACACCAGCAGATTACTATGTTATTTTTTCTCAGACAATGTCAGAGAAAGAAAAGCAGAGGTTCCACGAGATGGCTGAGCAGGACAAGCAGCGGTTCGACCTGGAAATGCAGAGCTACGTGCCGCCCAAGGACGTGAAGATCAGGGGACGCAAGCGGCAGACGTTGAAGGATCCCAACGCGCCAAAGCGATCGTTGTGAGTGCCGGTCATGACTTCTTCCTCATTCATATATAATTAGTGTAATTCTCATTAGTATATTTTAGTTTGGGGTCATGGTTGCGTCTCGGGTAGTTTTGGCTATGAAAATGTCGTTTATTAATCATGTAGGTACTATCTCGTATGACAAGTCAACTATACTATACTATAAATACAGAATAAAAATATGAATCACCTATTCGATTCTAGTAAATATCTATCATCAGGATAATGTGGTTTCCTATTAGGGAATTTTCAGATTTGGATCAGTACATCGGTTATTAACTCCTATATCTAAACTTAAAATTTGGTGAACTGGACTGTAGAGATATAAAAAATAATACAAAAATATAGTCATTATTCAGCAACATTACTTTAATTTAAATATTAATTTTCGTTCAGAATGTTTGGAAGAATATTCACTTTTTTGTTATTTAATTTTATAATGTATTTTTTCTCTCCCCTTGAATCACATCCGCCCTGTTCCATATTATAACTTTTCTTTATGAATACTACACATTTTTATTAGAATATTATTTATGATCGTAACCATCCTGCTCACATTGTTACCGAATAAAAATATTCGCGATTTCTTGCCGAGTGGTATTATTTTGATTTAAATGAACACAATAAACAATTTTAATAGTTATGGCATCAGTTATTGATGCTAGGTGTTGCCTATTTGGAACGTAGTTGCCTAGTTGGTAGTAAACTCATAAGCTTTAAGAAAGTTTCTATCATGCTATGGTCTCACTATTCTTCCCTATTTTTGCACACAATGAAGAAAGAACAAAAAAGTATATCACAAGAATCTAGAAGTCAATCATCTTACTATTGCAAATATTACTAAACATATCAACATTACAGATCAGCGTTCTTCTTGTTCTGCAACGACGAACGTTCTAAAGTGAAGGCTGGCAACCCTGAGTATACAATGGGCGACATCGCCAAGGAGTTGGGCCGGCGCTGGGCCGCGGCGGATCCGGAAACTAAGGCTAAATACGACGCACTCTCTGAACAGGACAAGGCGCGGTATGACAGGGTAAGTTTTGACAGCTTTTAATTTTTCTTTATTGGCAAGGCCATGTGATTACTGTATGAGATGGTGAGTCTTGATGGTGCAAAAATTGTCGACTGATGAGCAATCATTACCCTTTGTTAGTCGATACAAATATGCTAGCAGGTTTGGAGTAAAATTAATTTTATATTGAGGAATTTTCAGGATGATCTGATTGTTGTGATGACACTACCTTGACGTACGAAATAGCCTATTGGGGACTGGGGTGTGTGTAGGTATTTCTGAGTTTTTGGAGTTTTGTGGTTTCATTGTTAATATAGTTATTTCTAGGTTTAGTGATGAAGACAAATGTATACTGAAAAGTTCTCTATAAGTGTGAGAATTTTTTAGGTACATAGATTTCCTCAAGATGATTTCCTCCTTTAAAGTGAACGATATATTATATACAATACATACGTAGCTTCGAAAGTCAGTCAGTCGCTGCATGGCAGTCCGTTATAGTCCCAAATATGCTATTGCATTACGTTTGATATTTGATTTCGCCACTCGTGCTACATTAGATTTAATATTTGATTGGTTTAGGTTTATTTTCCGTTGTTTGTTGCAGGAGATGACGGCGTACAAGAAAGGTCCGTTAGTAGCAGCGCCGCCCCCCGCCCCCGCGCCGCCGCACCTCGCCGTCCGCGCCGCCGACGACATTGACGACGCGCCCGACTACGAACATGACGATGAATATAACTGAACCATTACTGCGTACTGCACTACCACACAACTATAGGCGTAGCTGGCATCCTCTAAAAGCGAGGGAGGGGGGCCTGCTTCCGACACTACAAACAACTTTTGTGTCCTTTAACTTTTAGACTTCGACACTACACCGTACACTAAATGTATACACTCGCTCAGTGCATACAGTCACTCGGTGAATAGATTCATTCAGTGCGTACAGTCACTCGGTGAATAGATTCACTCAGTGCATACACTTACTCAATGTGTACACTCATTCAGTGTCGTAGTCTAAACTGTATATTATAATTGCTATTGATAATTTGGTGGTTTTAAAAATTAGTAGTATCCTCAACATCCTATAATGGATACCACATAGTGGGTGTGCACAGGACCCCTTGCTACGCCTATGACGCGACAGTTAGTACACTATAGCTACATTAACGAAATATTTGTGAGTGTAATGCTGAGTACCATTTTCGGTTTTGGTTGAGTATGTTATCGAATATGTGAAGGGAGAACATTACTTTTGCACCAATCAACCAATCGGTCAACGAGTTGGCTGAATTGTTAATAACACACACAGAAACTCGTTTTGCTAATATTGCTATAGTATACTAAATTTTATGGTTTTTCAAACCGTTTGACTTGACCCCTGAAACTTGTGTATAATTTTATATACTGAACTATTTTTATTAAAAGACCACAGTGGCATGGCCCACGTGTTTTCAAAAATGAATGTGTTATGTATTTTGATAAATTTGACGTACCGTCGGTCGGTGTTTAGTAGAGACTGAAACAAACCATGTTAGATAGAGTATTCTTTTATAAATATTTTTGATTTAGGTCTGTTCTCGGTCTAAATGCGGTTGTAGTCTACGGAATATACTTGAACGCGACTGTGTCGTACCAAGACAATGTTAATTTACATTATATTGTATGTATTCGGTAATTGTTTAAACTTTATGTTGATTTTTAACCATAAAACAGAGGAAATTATATTTTGTTGTTGTAAATCATTTGATTTGAGTTTAATTCTGTTGTGTATCGCCACAGTGCGCTACGGCGGCAATACATTTTGAAAATGTTTTTAAATATGGCTCTTGATAATGTATGAGTTGGTTAGGTCGAGGTTAAGTGGCCTTATAATTTTTAATTTAAGGTCGTGGTAACATTGAATCGTCAACAATTAGGTGATATTGTTTAGTGATGTAACGCAAAACTGGAGGTGTCAGGAGCGGTTGCAGCCACATCGAGGTATATTTTTATCTCACGCAAATACTCTTAACATAGGCAACTTCGCGATGAACAAAGGATGTATAAAAGTTCAAAATTTTTTAGCGTCGATAAGTTGATAGTATTTGGTAGCTAGATATGTAAGCGCGGTTGAAAAGTGAGCGAGTGAGATTTGTTAATTTGTGACCAGAGTTATAGTTAATTAAATTATGATTCCTTTATTTCGTCCTTATGGGATGCAACGATTTGTTCAAACGTTTTAGGTTATGTTGTTGATTTGAAACTCGAGTCGCTGGCAGTATCGTTTGTAAGATCATTGCCTGTGTGTTTTGTGTTTGCCATAAGAATGTTGCACAGTAGTACGCAATTGCGAATGCGCATCTGCAATTTAATATTAGAAATGACGCTCGAATATTAGAACTAATATCTGTCGTAATCGTAGCTTGATGCCTGTGTGGGTCTGGTTGTTTCCAATTTGTTCGGTTTATTCAAGCCAGTGGTCTTGGCATATCAACTGGAGCTGATATGTAAATTTATTACTCAATCTTTCGTCTATTTTATTATGTTAGGCATTTAGATAGGAAAATTTGAGGACAAACTATTAAGATTAAAAATAATTTACAAGTTACTTTTAATTTGATGATCGGTTAAAGAAATTTAAAATTTCAATGTTACGGTGCAGACAAACTACGCGTGATAGCCCGATCCGGACCGACTACGGCATTGTCATGTCATTTTTGGTACTATCTACTAGCAGATTGGATTCGGATGTATACTATAGGTACATCATTTTTAGGCGAAAAACGCGCCCCACTACTTTCCCTAATCGCTTACAGTGTGCGTGAGTCGCAAGAGTACACGCCTGTACAATGGATAGTCGGGAAAAGTGGTTGGATCAGTCTCCTTACAACACCCTTGTTCAAAAGATAGTGAGGTGTGTTATGTGAGTGCTATATTTTAATTTTGAACGGATTTTGGTAAGTTTAAACTCGCGATGCTCGTTCTGGATTGCGTACTACTGTATCGTGTAAATAAAGGACTGCAAAACGTGATAGTACTTAAATAGTAGCTGTACTAGGTACTTCTACCGACTAGAATTATGCTAGAATGTACTTTGCTTTCATATTGTTGACTTGTTTTCCAGTGACATGGAATTTGTCTCACGGTGAAGCAATTGTATAAACAATTCAGCAATTCCAAGGAATCACTTGTGTATTAAAGTTATAGTGGAAACATTGAACGAGAACATATTTTAAGCTGTGTGTAACAGGGGCGATATTGTTTTGAATTTGTAAATTACTCTGTACAAAACAATATAGTGAATCTTTTACACAAACATTGTTCTTTTATTTTATTTCGCATTTTTTACTATATTAAACGAGATTTAGTAGATAATTTTAAATGGCGTTAAATTATTTTATATTTGTGTAACCTTATTATAATGGGTCTAGTGCTTAAAATAAAAAGAAAACCAATTTTACAGAGCCGCAACATAAGTAATTAGAATTATTAATATAAATAATTAATAGCAGTATTGGGACGTGTTTTTGTCAATAGATTAGTTAAATTAGGCATCACTCCAAGGTTCATGGGTATTATCCCTATAAGCTATTATCAGCTTCATGAAGTCCACTGTTGAAGACAGATCTAAAGGTTTGCAGGTGGACCTGTCAAAAACGAAACATCTAACATCCAACCTGTTCCTGCGATCCTCATCAGTATTGTCTAATGATTCGACGATAGAAATAATATTGAAAGGGCTTTGTATGGCTATTTGTAGTATTTCATAGTAATGGAGGTGTCACGCCCTATTTCGTCTCGAGGGATTCATATATTTCTAAAGGTTTGACTGAAATTTAGTAGATGGTCAGAAGGATTCTCGCGTGGCCTGTTGGTTGGGTGCGTCAAGAATGGATCAACTCTATTTGCTACGCCCATGTTTCTGCAATAAACCATCAGGTGTATGGATGTATGTTTATAGATTAACTAGCTTTTGCTCGCGGCTCGTGAAAGTTGTTCCGGGATAAAAGTCCCGCTTTAAATTCTACCTGGATAAATAGTAGTCTATGTCCTACCCAGGGTCTTAAAATATCTCCATACCAAATTTCATAAAAATTCGTTCAGTAGATTTTGAGAAAATCGATAACATACAGACAGAGAAAAGTGGACTTTATAATATATAGATTATCTAAGGATAAGGAGAAATAATGGTAAAATAACAACGCAATTCCTTTGAAACATGTTTTATTTTATAAAAATAAACGTTTTGACGACAAATAGTTTATAATATTCGGGGTCCTTACGCATTTATCAACTCACGCCGGAGTTCCCACCAGAAATGTTTCAAGACATTGTAAAAAAATTCAGTTTTTACAAAAGTTACTTTTTATCTTAAAACATTAACAACGTTACATTTTTCACATCTAATTCTAATAACGGTAGATCACGTTCATTTATTTTTTCACTTAATTATATTAGCGTTTACGAAAATAATGTATTTCCAGATTTGAAGTTTACATATTGCGATTCTTTGTGACTGAACAATGAAATAACATATACAAAATACTATAAAAACAGTAGCTTCTTTGCTAAGTTATACCGCGCTGTGTATATATGTATACCTCCACATTGTACATTGGTATTATGAAAGTCATCCAAATGGAAACAAACAAATGAACGCCATATTAAGTTGGTCTTTAATTAACGTTCCACTGACGCAACAATGACGTCAATTCCTTAAAAGGTTCTTAGTAACCAATCGTTATATAAACAGCGGTGTATAACCAATTTTAAACTAAAACCGTGGTCAAGAGGCTATGTTTTATGTATTATTAATCGGGAAGGCAATTTGCGGGGTCTAATGCTATTCCCTCCGCCTATACAAAGCATGGGGTTCTTATATTTGTTATACCGATTCTACGTCCACGTGGTCAACCTTGCCAATCGAATATGGATAATAAGACTAGATTAGTTCTCGAATGAGATTGGGACTATGTCAAGAATATTATAATTCTTATTCAGGTACTTGATGCGCGGTAGTTGAGGCATCAAAATTCAAATAAGGTCAAGCCTTATTCCGTCTAGAGGCATTTCCGTCTTTGCAATTACGGGTGTTCTATTCGAAGGAGAGCTTTGATATTCGTATAAGTAAAAGAATTAAAAAATCCCTTATTTGCCTATACGGCTATCAAAGTTTTCCTTCGATTAGAACGCCCGCAATTGCAAAATGGCGGATTTACCCTCGTAGACGGAATAGAGCCTGCTGACCTCACGCCTTCATTCCTTGGGACATTATATAAGTGGAATCCAGTTGTATTCATTAATTTTAATGTTAATTGTCGCTCGACGACCGGTTAAGTAACTCATTCGAAGAATTGCATTGCGGTTACATTTAAATAAATTACGGACTCTATGCTATTTCTTTTTACATACAAGTACATAATTGTCAATATTTTCCGTATACCAGGCTAATGACAAAAGCTCGTTCGAACATATTCTACATAACTATAATATTATGGCATACACAATTATAATATAAAAATCGACCAGGAAAATATAAAACTAACTTCCGGTAGCGGGTAATTATAGGTTATGAAATCTAAGATGGCGGCCCTATTGCGTTTTCTATTTTTCTGGTCAAGCTATAATTAACTAATATCACGAAATACGGTACGCAAATTACATATTTAAATACGAGATCAATCCATTATAGGTTGTCTTAATTAGTTTTTCGCACAATTTCGTAAATTATACCAGTCATCAACATTCACTACGACCTTGTGTTGATTCGTAACTAATTTCTTATTGCAAAATCTATTAATTTCTCGGTTATCTTAAAAAATAATGCCCATGATTACATTGGTCGTAGATCAGTTAAATAATTGCAATCAAATAGAAATTTCTAAAACATCAAAATACTTATAAATTTTAAGAAGAACTTTTTTTTTAACATAATTGTATAAGAGACTCTCAATACCCTGATTGTCATAAATTACAAAGACAAAAGTAATACAAATAAGCAGGGCATAAACAGAATGTACGGCCTATCTTGGTGTTTAAAAGATATCCTAACGCAGCGATTTGGAGCCAACGTTGGCCAACAGCATAGTCTACCGAGATACAAAGTTCCAGATTTAATAAAGTAAGAAAATATTTCGAATATGGAAGCGACAAGAACGTAACCAACATTGGCTCCAATCGCAAATATGTACATGCATTTTACATAGTGTCGTCCGTGTATCGCTATGAGGCGTCAGTCTCGTGAGGGTCGGGCGGCTGCTGCGGGATGTAGTTCCATCTCGCTCGCACCTCGGCGGGTTTGTTGGCGGTGTTGGCCTGCCGTCTCGCTCGGACGACGGCGAGGTGGCGCTGTATGTAGTGCTCGTGCGGCGCCAGCGCGTGCGCACGCGCGAGGCACTCCTCGGCCACGGCGAGGCGGCCGCGCTCCACCGCCACCACGCACAGGTTGTGCAGCGCCTGCACGTTGTCCGCCTCCAGCTCCAGGATGCGCCGGTAACACTGCAGCAATGTATCATCAATCACATTATTCCAAATAATAAGCACCACTTAAATACCTATTAACTAGTATTTACAAACAGTGTATAAGGGCAGCTGGGTCGCTTATAATAAAGCGGACAGTTTCTGTTGAATAAAAAAAGATGAGATTATTAGATTTTCCAGTATATAAAAACTTCTTGAACATATTGCTCTTTGTACATAAAAAGCCATACCGTTATGTAATCTTCAATTATTTATTTCATTTATTTTTACGCTAATTCCGTATCACTTACGCTCTCAGCCGCATCCAAATCCTTGACAGAGTTGATGTAAATATCCCCCAGCAGCACCAGTGCCTTGACGTGATCTGGGTGGTGCCTCACTAGCTGCTTGAGGAAGGGTGCTGCCTCTAGTGGGCGGCGGCGGTCGGCCAGGAGCAGCGCCAGGTTGAACAGCGCCGACCTGAAGTCCGGCTTGAGATGCACGGCGGCGCGGAACCAACGCTCGGCGCATTCTGCATCGCCCTCGTCCATACATACCATGCCGAGGTTGAAGTGGACCCGCTCGTTAGTTGCTGCAATTTATAATGGTGGGAATTATTGACTATATAGTGTGAAAAGAAATGAAAGTTGAGTGAAGAGGATACAAATGTTAAAACTGATCCGGCCATTTCCAGCGGAGACATGTCATAGCCATACAGATGATTTTAAAATTTTTGTGTAATGCTGCTGATTGAAAACAGTCGTTGTGTGCTTATCATCAGGTAGGCCGCTTGCTAATCACGACAATCAATTATACAATAAGTCACAGATGAAAAATATATTAGTAAAAGATATCACATAATAATTTAATCCATAGCAACTTACCATCTTTATCAAGTAGTTTTAGAAGTCGCTGCCTTGCCAAATGTCGCAGATCCGCCGCGCCCAGCTCTTGCAGCAGTATGGCAGAGTTTAGCAAGGCTTGTTCGTGTTCTGGCTCCAGTTCTAAAGCCTTGTCTAAATACGCAAGTGCTTGAGATGCCTTACCCTGTTCCAGTAGCACCACACCCAGCTGGAAATGTCATTAATAGTATAAGCATGTTATAGCGAATAATATTTTAAACAGATAACTTTACTTAAAAATATTTTATGAGCAGAATTCTTGCCACTGTTGAGCCAGGAACTCTTATTGCAACAATTAAACTAGAGTATCTCTTAATAAGTATATTGAAACAGTTTCTCAGAATAATGATAAACTTCTTTGATGTGATATCAAAATAGCAATTGTTAATTTCTTCAACATTTCACTTCTTATATTACTTACATTGTAGTAAATATCTGGATTTCCACTATCATACAGTAATGCCCTTTCGTACACCTCCTGAGCTTCCTTCGTCCTGTTCAGTTTAATCAGAATATCGCCTCTGTTAATATAAGCTTGAGTGTAATCAGCTCTCATGCTAATTGCTTGACGGTACAACATGTCAGCCTCTTCCAATCGTGTCGCGTTTTTGGATATCAGATTAGCGAGGTTCAGGAAGACGTTCAAATGGTTGGGTGCGATCCTAGCTTGGTAAGACTCGCCAGGTTTGGCTTTTGGTAGCAAAGACTTTGCTTTGACGTAAGCGTCCTCGGCTTCTTGGTAGCGACCTAGATGGTTGTAAGTTCGGCCGACATTGATGTGGGCGCCGACGTCATCTGGTTGCACGCCTACTGCTGTGTTGAAGAATTCTAAGGCTTCTGAATACCTGCCTTCAGCTTCTAAGGCGTGGCCGACGTTGTTATATAATTTCGCGTTGTTGCGATTTACCTGATGGAAAGATTTATTTGTGATATGTTTATCAAACAATTTATAGTTACCTTCTATGTGTTATATAATATGGTGAATCAATAAATTCATACACAAATTACACTTCCTAATTTGATTCTGTTTTATTAAAACTACATTTTTCAAATGTGTCATTTACAATTAAAAAATAATCTTCAAATCCAATATTGACCGAAAATATAATTAAATACAAACTCACTTTAAGTCCAGAAGCAAAAATAGAATATTCAGTCTTCCAGTCCCAGTTCCTGACATATGTCTTAGCACTGAATGCCAGTAGGAGGAATATTAAGGCAGCTGCAGCGAGCTTGGCGCGTTTCTTGGCAAGGAGTCTCCAGCCGTGTGCCACTAGCAGACACCAACCCATTGAGGGCATGTAAAGCACTCGCTCGGCAACCACGAAACCCACAGGAAAGAATAAGTTTGAAGCTGGTAGGAAAGGCAGCACTAATAATGCTAGACCCTGTAAAAAAAAATATTTTGAAAATTCACGAGTAATTTATTCTTTAATAAAGCAAACATATTCTGCTTCGATGGCGTAGTTGAATTGCGTGCGCGGTACAGCACTGAGGTCCTGGGATCAAATCCAGAGTCGGGCCAAGTGATATTGGGTTTTTCTGATCTATCAGCCCTGGTTGCACCTCTGCCTACTCCTTCGGGGATACAGGCGTGAATCGTTTTTTTTATAACAAAAATACATTAATCGATATAAAACACAGTCACCTTAAAGTCCGGTTATTTAAGAATATTGGTCTTCAGAGATTCATGCCTTTAGTAGGGATATAAATAAGTTATTACTCTTTTTATAAATTTACAACAAATATATACACAAAGAACCACAAATATTTTCTAAAGAATGTCTTAAAACCACTTAGTTGTGACCTCATAAAGAGCAAACTGATAGCCAAACAAAAATATCAAATAATTCACTTACCATAGACAAGGCAGAACATCGCGTCCTTAACGCGTGTATAGCAGCTGCCATTAGAGCAGTGGCGAGGGCTATAGTAGCCAGGTTCCGAGGGTCGCGCCAGGACCTGATGAGGGCCACGGTACCCATGGTCCAATCGCAGCACAACGCCTCAGGCAGTGTCAGTAACCAGGCGTTTAGTGCAGGCAAGTAGGCGAATGTTAGGTGCCTGAAATAACAGATTAGACTATACCAGAACAAGATTATTATTAGCTGAAAGCAGGAGCGGTGGATGAAAAATGGCACCCAATTTCTGGTGACGTTTTGTTTTTTTTAGATACTGGTTAAAGGAACATGCCGTTGGTGACGCTCTAGCTGATTCTAACGAAAATCTGTTACGATTGTTTGTTCCCTATACTAAGACCTGGGGCCGCGGAGAGAGGCCGAGACACCCCCGGCCCTCTAAAGCCGGTACTGGTTGAAACGTAGGAAAGTAAGGATCAGAGCATGTTTCTGTTTATATTTGAAGCGCAATTTAAGTTCATAAATAATGTTAAGAAGTTCCGTTTACATTTTTAGTAGAAACAAGTGGACTTAGAAAATTACGTTCACTTTTTTATTCAAGAATATATAATGTAGGTAGTATTCCTCGATGTAAAGTTTTGAAATAATACGTCTAGTTATTTACAAAATTGGAGTCTAGACTTCGAAGGTTATACGTATATATAACTTAGAAATTACTAGAAAATTTCATAATACAGACAGAGATCAAATAATATCTGAAGATAAACATATATCTTGATAATTCGTTTCCAAGTATTCTTGCTCTCGTGTTGCCTACTTTAATCGTATCGATCGTCGAATTTGAATACAATTACCTCCAGGCATATTAAAATATCCTATCTAATCCAATTCATTCAGATTTGATTCCATCCCAAATCAACATCTCGAATTTCCAATGTAAATAAAAACCAGACGAAAACAATGAGCGGGCGATGACAACGCTCGTAAAATTAATGTGGCTTAACATAGGTAACGCGTCGTTCACTACACTAAACCGGTTGTCAAAGCCAACCATTACCCTTCGACCCTCATTACTCAGGGTAATAAAGAAAAAGATGCTCTCATCTTGGCTAAAGCGGTTACTGAACGGGGCAAATCTGTTATGATGTTATTGCCGTAATTAGGACATGTAGCAGCCTCTTTCGTTGGAGTATTCGGTACTCGGTAAGTTTCGAACCTTTTTTATTGGTTGATGATTTTATTATTTTACAAGCTTTACTCTATTCCACGTTATACTTTTATAGATTTCGATGAAAATAATTTAGATACAATTTTTTTATTATATAATTCCAATAAGGTAGGAGGTAGCTTGTTCTTTGCGTTAAATCTTGTTCTTTCGTGTCGAGTAAAGGGTCAACAACCACTTGCGATGTTAGGGCGCCTTTGAATTTACCGCTAAGTGCCGCGTTGCCTCCGCAGTGTCAGCTTCCCAACACCGCACTACTTGGTGTAAGCATTTTTAAAGCTATATGTGCAACGTACGGTCCTCTTTAATACTCACAATATCTATGGTAAATTTATATAAGATTGAACCAATAAATATAATTTAATAAAGTAAATTTTACAAATTAATTACATAACAACATATTACATACATATTATTACTCTTAAACCTAGCATACATATTACGCTTAAACCTAATCGAAGAGGCCGCCACGGACCATACCTGCATGCACTAAGTATCATTAATGGAAATTGAAATCATATCCACATTACCTGGTAGGCGCAGGAGCAGCTCCAGCTGGGTTATCGAACCTCGTGAACACGGGCAGCTGCGCACCCATGACATGGAGCCTAGCAGCCAGGAGTGCCAGGGTGGCGCAGCAGACGGTGGCCACCCGCCTAGCAGCTTCACCACAGGCGCACCCCCACCCGGATCCCTTGCCCCACGCGTCCATCCACGACCACCGGCTACCGCCTCCTGAACTTCGGCGCTAGAGAATAAAATTGGTAATGAATATTCGGTTTATTATTTAAGATGTTATGGTGCCAGTAGAGCGATTGGATGGATCGCAAGACAAACCGTAATTCATGACATCAGAAAATGTTGCTGGCGCCGGTTTAATTTCAAACGGTTACCTATTTAAAGGCTTTAGAGAGCTTCGAGGAGTAAAAAAAATATCTATTCACCAAATTTTGATAAAATAAGTACTTCGGTTTTATTTTCTTCGGTTTAATGACCACGTTAAGCGTAAATATAAAAATAATCTCAAGAATGCATGTAAGAAAAGTCCCCATCTTCATAAACTTTATCTGTAGCAAGATAGTGGATACTAAGTAATTCAGTACACGCCCGGCTGTGAATTCTGCACCAAGTTGGCGACAGTTGAGATGAATTATTCGCACCTTCTGAGCGACGAAGAGCTCGTACACAACGCACACTCCGGTGACGGTGATGCCTTGTTCCTTGCACAGCATAGCGATACCCACGCATGCGGTACACGCCGCTACGTACCGCCAATCTAAAAAACACACGTTTTTAGCCTCCTTAACTTTCAGAAGTTTTTTGAGAATTTATTGTTGTTTTTGCGTAGGCGTTCTCAGACATCAGTCAACTAAAAATACTGAATTAATATCAAATTGCCTTTTGTAGAGAATATTTTATATGAAATACATTACTAAAAATAAGTTCAAGCTAATTTCGACATACCGCTATGTTTTCATCCACTTAATATAGTAACTAACCAAAAACAAAACTAATCAACATTCTACATCTTTCACTTAACAAAACACTAACAACGCGAGAATTTCATATAAATATACCTGTATATCGTCTCCTGTTGGCCGCTCTGGCGTAACACAATAATGCGCCGAGGAAAACAGAGAAGACAGCATCTCCGCTCTACCAACCACACCCGTTACCTGTGAGACATATTATTTTTATTTTTACAATGTACCGCTAGATAAAAGGGTTAGCGAGGTTTATATTTCGGGACGCCGCGTTTGCACTTCACGCGAATTATGTATAGAAAGGCTGGATGTTTCGTAGAAGGAAGGTTGGTATAATTGCAATTAAACTTTGCATATTTTCATATAAGTTTTATAAATCTGAAGATTAGAGCATTCAAAAATAGGATCAGTAATAAAGTAACGAAATTTCATTGTTCTTTAATAACCAATTCCTATAAATTATCCTAACTGCGAACTACGTGTTACTTAATGGTAGGAATTAAGCAATTAAATTACTCATTTGTTAAAAAAAATATATTCTTATTGGTCAATTTTTACTATGGAACCGTAGCGGTAAAAGTAGATTTTTTTATTATTTGATGATGACACGGGCTAGACTATCTCCTGATGGTAAGTGATACGACCGCCCATAAACAGTGAAGACACCATGCAACATTTTGAATGATAAAGAATTGTTTCATAATATTCCACTGCGCTCGCCATCTTAAGACGTAAGACGTAAGATGACCATGTAGATTATGGGAATCGCCCTTAAAGATTTGATATCTACTGTTTTTAAAAATCAATGTCGAAAGAATAGGACGGAAAATTAAAATATAAAAATCGCCAAAAAATCCGCAATGTTTAACATTCGCGTAAACATAAGAAACCATTATGAAAGAATAGATTTCAAATTTAAATTAAATGTAAGATATCCTGATACCTTCATTTATAATAAAGTTGCAAACATCAGAATTACACCGATGCATCTGGAGTTATAAATGAGACTCAGGGAAATAACAACCCCGATGTATCGCGAAAGTTAGCTCGCGAACAACGTTCACAGATAAATTGCAAACAGATTGGAACAAGAAAAAAATGAGTTGCCAACATTTGTAGCATACGCTGGCAATTAATTACTGGAGAGCTTGTTCTATTTGATTCAATATGTCAAACATATTGGAAATAGGAATGAGCAAGTAAGAATAATGCTAGCTTTGTGACTATTTATGTTATTTTTTTTGTATTCTTGTTGACATTTGCTTCATGAATGTTCGTTTAGTTGGAGTTTACAATATATTATGCATATTAATTATTAATTGTGTAATATTTTTCATGTATATTAATTTAGTAAATCATAGAAAAGAGTAGCGGACATAATTCTAGACTCTCAAAGAAATCATAACAATATCTTGATACGGGTATACATACAAATAAGATCAATCTTGATATGAGATATCTTGTTATTATCAATTTTCTCATTATATACGGAATAAAATTAATTATCATAGGAAACATAATACTTATTTCACAAATCAACAAAATTTACTCAAGAGAATTATCAAGGCCGTGTTCGACAGAAGATATTTACAAGACTGCCAGCAATGAAAGGTTTCCCTAAAATAAATATGAAAATTCAATTGTTATTCGAAATTCTTATTTCTTGGAGCTTGTGTAATCGATTTGACGGTACGACCGTGAGATCTCCAATTTGGAAATAATTTAAGTACGCATTTCTCATTATTCGAAAACAGCCGTTTTGTTTATGCTATTCATGAAATATTTATGTTTAATTTGCGTATGTAACTTTGTCCTCAGTGCTCAGGTATGAATTTTATTGAAAGTCGGTTTATCGGCATCGCCGTGAGAAAAAAGACTGACGGACTTTGGAATAAAAAAAATATAGGTTAATATAAAATATATTTATTATCAACAAAATTTGATTTTGTAAACGAATAATTAAACGTTTGACGAATTAGAGTTATTTAACTAAAACCAAATAATTACTATAAACTAAATAGATCTTAAGAAGTCCCATTAACACTCAACTTACTCCAACAATTATATTCGGGTGTACCAGACACGTTAAGTCTTGAAGCAAGAATATAAAACGCGTTCTCCCGCCCTAACCTACATAAGAATAATAAGGAAGACTTTAGAGAGCCTGTTAATTTCCAAGTGTGGAATTTTAAAATGTCGTACAGTTAATTAGACTGTAATAAGATTTTATGTTTGCTCTTAAATGTCTATGCGAAGTCATTTCAACGTTCTAGGTGTAGTTACAAGATTATATATAATGAACATTTTAAGGTTGTTGTCTTTCTTATGTGGTCTATTGAACATTAGTGGTAGCAGATTTGGGCTGTAAACTGTTACGTTTCAGACTAGACATAATCTGTGTGAGCCTTTCGACTCGGAAAAACATGAGTCACGAGGATTGGAATTTTCGCCTTATATGGCGATAGATCCGTCACCTATCACATCATAGATGCCAGATAAACTCGAAGAATCTATTAATGTTAAAAAATCTATAATCAAATAGTCTTTCAAAAGCTGAATGAATTCAATCTACCACCACTTCGGAATGTCTTATCGCTGTGAAGAAGTGGCTCTTTCCAACAATACGATCTATCAAAATGGTATATATTTTTCCAATATCTCAAAACAATACAGCATAATATTTTATTACCATATTTTAAAATACACAATATTAAAAAGGACACACGCAAAGAAAAAACTACCGTTCTGAAATCGAATATACTTAGAAAACATCAACAAAAGCAAGAGCAAGCATGGTCTGTGAAAACACTGGTGTATTTTGTAGTGGAGCTATAAAACAGTGATCATTGCAGCACAGTGTAGAGACACAGGCGGGCAACTCTACGACTTCATTACACAGAATACGTACCGACTACTTGAGAGGGTTATTGTAAATGTGGTGCTCTCTTGTGGAGTCCACTTTATACTTGAAATGTTGTTTCTAAACGTAAGTATACTAGATTTGTATTGCATGTTGTTGAAAGTTGGTTTACGTGTAGGGAAATATTGCGGAAATATATAAGGCACGAGTTCTTCATAACTGTTATAAGTAACTGAAATACATTTGGAGATAGTTTTAGTGTACAAAGTAAAATGAATCGAAATATAACCATTGTAAAATGGAAAAATCTCTTCATAGTATTTAATTCTGATAACTCTGGTTCCGGCGTTTAAGCTGGTGTATA